>NC_138548.1:223942203-223977203 GCF_964273705.1 Natrix helvetica
TGAACTCTTGGACAGAAAGCAAGATGTATGTCAGGTACTGAGGATTTAATAGCTGCCAGTTGATGAAAGGTTGCAAGCTGTAAGCTGATGCAATGTGGCTGATGCAATGAGGCTGATTCAGTGCAGCTATGGTATAACCCTTTTAAGACTCTGATGGGAGGTCCACACAAATCAGGGGTGGGTTCCTGCCAGTTCTAACCTCTTCTATAGAAGAGGTTCCACAAATCTACAGTGCCGTTTAGAACAGTTCCAGCTCCCTCCCCCCGCCCGTCCGCACATCATCAAGATGAAGAGCGAGAGGAGGAATTCTGGAAGTTGAAATCGACAAGTCTTAAAGCTGTCAAGTTTGAACACCCCTGGGTTTTTTTTCTAAAGGGTTAGGGGTGCAAGGGTCTTGTAACTTGACAGCTTTAAGACTTGCGTGCTTCAAATGCCAGAGTTCCTGAGCCAACATTTTGGTTGCTAAGCAAGAGCATTATTAAGTGAGTTTCACTACATTTTACAAGTTGGCCACGCACACCCAGTCACATGACTGCCAAGCCACTACCACCCAGTCACATGGCTGGCAAGCCACTTCCACCCAGTCACATGGCCGGCAAGCCACTCCCACAAAGCAGGCCACACCTACAGAAGAGGTTCTAAAAAATTTTGAAACCCACCACTGACACAATTCTATATATATATATAGGTGGTCATTAGAGGTTGTTTCTCTCTCTCATTGTTTATTTTCATTTCTCTCCTTGTGTCCAAGCTGAATGGTAAGGAATTTTTATCTCCACAGGTATGTTTGTATATATTTGTATATAAAACAATTGTCTAAAGGCTTTGTGTGCTGTGTCCTCTGTTTTACTCCTGGGTTTATCTCATAATACTAGTCGCGCTGCCAAAACTCTGACAATGTACATGCAATAAATCTTAGTTCATATTTTTTTAGGATTGTGTCTGCACTTCTCCAGGGGTCCAATTCTAAAAAAAAACAAAAAAAAAACACCTAGTGCAGGACAAAGCTATAGGAAAACTTACATTTGATTTAAATGCAGTTTATAATCATTGATTCACTTTTATTTATATGATCCCAGGTGATTGTTGCACTAGCCAATCTTGAGTGATCTTAAAAGCTAAAGAGAGTTGAACCTGCCTTTGATGTAACGCTACCAGGAAGTTCTAAGTATGTCAACTTCATCTTGAAAGAAGACAGTGGCACACTGGTTTTGTACTGCTGCTAAGAAAACTGTACAAAAGACTGAAAGTCCAAGGAGATTCTCAGTCACCTAGATCATGGTTGTCCCAAAGTTGCTCTCCCAGGAGATGACTGGACTTTCTTGCTTTTTATACAATAATACAATAATACAATAGTAGAGTTGGAAGGGACCTTGGAGGTCTTCTAGTCCAACCCCCTGCCTAGGCAGGAAACCCTATACCGTTTCAGAGAAATAGCTATCCAACATCTTCTTAAAGACTTCCAGTGTTGGGGCATTCACAACTTCTGGAGGCAAGCTGTTCCACTGATTAATTGTTCTCACTGTCAGGAAATTTCTCCTCAGTTCTAAGTTGCTTCTCTCCTTGATTAGTTTCCACCTATTGCTTCTTGTTCTACCCTCAGGTGCTTTGGAGAATAGTTTGACTCCCTCTTCTTTGTGGCAACCTCTGAGATATTGGAACACTGCTATCATGTCTCCCCTAGTCCTTCTTTCTCTTAAGCTAAACATACCCAGTTCCTGCAACCGTTCTTCATATGTTTTAGTCTCCAGTCCCCTAATCATCTTTGTTGCTCTTCTCTGCACTCTTTCTAGAGTCTCCACATCTTTTTTACATCGTGGCGACCAGAACTGAATGCAGTATTCCAAGTGTGGCCTTACCAAGGCATTATAAAGTGGTATTAACACTTCACGTGATCTTGATTCTATCCCTCTGTTGATGCAGCCTAGAACTGTGTTGGCTTTTTTGGCAGCTGCTGCACGCTGCTGGCTCATATTTAAATGGTTGTCCACTAGGACTCCAAGATCCCTTTCACAGTTACTACTACTGAGCAAGGTATCACCTATACTGTACCTGTGCATTCCGTTTTTGTTGCCTAAATGTAGAACCTTACTCTTTTCACCATTGAATTTCATTTTATTAGATAGTGCCCAATGTTCAAGTTTGTCAAGATCCTTCTGTATCTTAAGCCTATCTTCTGGAGTGTTGGCTATTCCTGCCAGCTTGGTATCATCTGCAAATTTGATGAGTTCCCAATTTATTCCCTCATCCAAATCATTGATGAAGATGTTGAAGAGTACTGGGCCTAAAACAGAGCCTTGGGGTACTCCACTGCATACTTCCCTCCATGTAGATGCAGTTCCATTGAGAACTACACGTTGAGTGCGGTTGGTCAGCCAGTTACGAATCCATCTGGTGGTGATGCTGTCTAACCCACATTCTTCTACTTTATCTAGTAGTAGGTTATGGTCTACCTTATCAAAAGCCTTACTGAAGTCCAAGTAAACTATATCAACGGCATTCCTCTGGTCCACTAATTTTGTCACATTATCAAAGAATGCAATAAGATTAGTCTGGCATGATCTGTTTTTGACAAATCCATGTTGGCTTTTGGCTATTACTTTGTTTGCTTCTAGGTGTTCGCAAATTCGTTGCTTGATTATTTTTTCCAGAATCTTTCCTGGTATTGAGGTTAGGCTGATAGGTCTGTAGTTTCCTGGATCTAATTTTTTCCCTTTTTTGAAGATGGGAACCACATCAGCTCTTTTCCAGTCCTCTGGTAGTTCCCCGGTGTTCCAGGATCTCTGAAAGATATAATTCAGTGGTTCTGAGATCTCGTCTGCTAGTTCCTTCAGAACCCTGGGGTGTAATCCATCCGGTCCTGGTGATTTGAACTCGTCTAGGGTAGACAGGTGCTCACTTACCATTTTCTTCCCTATTTCAATTTGTGTTCCTAATCTGATTTTTGTGGTGCTGCTTTTGATAGGTTGGACTGTTTTATCCCTTTGTGTAAAGACAGATGCAAAACATGAGTTAAATAGTTCTGCTTTCTCCCTGTTGCTTGTCACCTTCTTGCCACTTTCTCCTAGCAATGGACCAATTGTTTCCTTAACTTTTTTCTTGTTTTTAACATGTTGGAAGAAGCTTTTTTTGTTAATTTTTACTTTTGTGGCAAGCCTTTCTTCATTGTGAGCCTTAGCTTTCCTCACTTCATCTTTACAGGATCGGGCTATTTGCTGATATTCTGCCTTAGTTATGTCCCCCTCCTTCCACTTTTTATACTTAACTTTTTTGTCTTTCAGTTTGTCAGATAGTTCTTTATGCAGCCATGCTGGTTTCTTTTGGGAGCTGTTATTTTTCTTCTTCATTGGTATTGTGCTAGACTGGGCTTTTGTAATCTCATTTTTCAAAATTTCCCAAGCTTCTTGAGTTGTTTTCCCCTTGAGGATTCTCATCCATGGAATTTTTCCCAAGCTCTCTCTAAGTTTATTGAAATTAGCTTTCTTAAAGTCCAAGACTCTAGTTTGACTTTGTTCTACTACTTGTGTTTGCATAATGTTGAATTCCAATATTGCATGGTCACTTGCCCCCAGGGTTCCTATGGCTTCAACACCTTCTATCATTTCCTCTCTGTTAATGAGAATTAAGTCCAATATGGCTGATCCCCTTGTTCCCTTCTCTACTTTTTGGAAAACAAAGTTGTCTGCTAGGTTTGTTAGGAACCTGTTGGATCTTCCACTTGGTGCAGAGTTTGTTTCCCAGTTGATGTCAGGGTAGTTAAAATCTCCCATTACTATTGTGGTGTGCTTCCTACATACCTTAGTTAGCTGACTAGCAAAAAGTTCATCTACTTCCTCTGCTTGGTTGGGTGGCCTGTAGTATAGACCTATGGCAATGTCATTTCCCCCACAACCTTTAATATTGACCCAAATGCATTCAAGATAGTTCTCATCATTGTTGTGCTCTATTTCTGTAGAGACGTAGTTATTTCTTATATATAGTGCAACTCCACCTCCTCTTTTATTTGGTCTATTTCATTTAAATAATTTAAATCCTTCTAGCTGTATGTTCCATTTGTCGGTTTCATCCCACCAAGTTTCTGTAATGGCAATAATATCATATCTGCCCTCTTTTACTTGAATTTCTAATTCTCCCTGTTTATTCCTCATACTCTGTGCATTGGTGTATAGACATTTGAGTCCATTTTGATTGACCTTGTGTTTACTGTCTACATAACCTGTGTTGTGCCTGACTGCCCCTATTTTCTTGCCATTTGTGTGATTCATGCACGTGGTATGGCAATCACTATTACATGCTTGGTTTTGCTTGACGGCAGGAGTGATAATCTTACCCACACACACATCTATGTTACATGCATTTATAACCCTATGAATTTTAGTTTGCTGGGGACAGAGATGTTCTGTATCTATTAATTCACTGTCCCCGCTCTTCAGTTTAAATGTTTATCAAGAAAATCTGTGAATTTAATGCCAAGTAACTCAGTCCCTTTCTTGGATGGGTGCAACCCATCTCTTTTGTACAGTTTTTCATTGGACCAGCTACAGGCATCATGACTAATAAAACCAAAGCCTTCCCTTTTACACCACTCCTTTAGCCAAACATTAAACTCTGCTACACGCTGGCCCTTCCCTTTTTGTTCCTTATATACAGGTAAAACCTCTGAAAAGATAAGCCTACAACCTATACTATTAAGTTCATACCCCAAGTTCTGGAAATCATTCTGCACAGAAAGTACATCTTTCTGGGATAGATCATTAGTGCCAAGATGTATAATAGCATCAACGTCACAGTCCTTACTTGCATTCTTGACTATCTTAAGAATACGCCTCTTGTCTCTGCTGGCAGTAGCACCTGGCAGACACCTGACCTCTTTTAAAACCTCCATATCCTCTCCTAAATTAACATCCCTTACGATTGAATCACCAACCAGAAGGTGACTTCTCTTTTTACATACCTTGATCTTCTTCTGCGACTGATGTGTGACACCTGGTTTCCCTTTTCGCCTTTCCGAAGAAAGTTCTTCGTTTTGGACCACGATCCCCTGCTTATTTGAGTCATCATTATCACAACTGCCTTGACCTATCTCTTTAGTGTCCCCATTAAGGTCAGCAAGGGCACTATATCTGTTTTGCTGGGTCACAGCAAAAGCTTTGTGTTTATGGTTCACAGCTCTCAACCTGCCAGATCCCACGGTTGTCCAGACAGCTCTTCTCCTGCAAGATCTTTGTGGTAGAGGGGGCTGATAGTGTGGCATCGCCATAGAGTGGAATGGCTGATGTAGACACCTAGTTTCTGCTTGGTGTCTTTTTCTTTGAAGACCTTTCAATTCTCATCCAAGAAGCTTCTTCAGCTCCGACTGGATGGCGGGGAAAGGAAGGATTGACAGCTGGTCACTTGCATCTTTTTAGAGAATCGTTGAGGCACTTTGAACACCTTCAAAGGAAAAACAAGAAAGTCCAGTTGCCTCATGAGAGAGCACCTTTGGGACAACCATGACCTGGATGACAGAGAATCTCCATGGACTTTTAGCTACGCCCTTTGGGATGAACACCCTTCAAATGGTGTGGGAGTAGGAACAGAATTGCAGACTACAGGAACCATTTGCACTGACTCAGGTGACCCTGAGGGCACAGATAAACTCCCAAGTGGTCTCAACAACTCTCTAAAAAAAAAAAGCAAATGACCATCTTTCTGCAAGGAATATAAATCCTTCCATTCCCCACCATCCAGTCAGAGCTGAAGAAACGTCTAGGATGAGAAGAGAAACATCTTCAAAGAAAAAAGTTGCCTCCTGGTCCAGTTGCCTCCTGGGATGGCACCTTTGTCCAATCACAACTCAAATAAATCCATTATTTTATAGATAATATGATTGCTCCCACATATGTAGTCACTTCCTTCTTTTGTCGTGCTAATAATTGCATTTCGTTGGCAACATTCATAGGAATTCTGCAGGTTAGGAAATATTTGGTGACTCCAGTGCAGAGAAAGATGGGGTTGGTGTAACTAAATGAGCTGAAATCTGAATGGAGAAGTCTGATGCTGCTGAAGGGTTTTTTTTTTTTTTTTTTTTTGATAACTCTTGGAGCTACACAGCTTTTTATATTAATCCTTCTTAGCCTTCATCAGTGAAATTTAAATTTTGCAACTTTAAACGAACCCCATCAAATCTGCCGTTTTCTTATCTCCTTCATGTTTTTAACTGGGAACGTTTCCAAGCTCCTACCTCTCTGCTTTGTGATTGTTGGAAGAAAGAACAAATTCATGTTTCATGCTCGAGATGCACTGAACTACACAATGAGCCTGCAAGCAGGGAGGAAACTGCTCAGTGGGAGGGAGGGATATATTTATGCATGTTGTAATAAATGTTATATCCACTGCAGGAAAAAACAACAACACCCTAATCTAGTTTCAAATTAGCCCGAGTTACCATTCAAAAGGTTCCATGCTGTTGATGTAACGTAATAAAAAGCACTTCTATTCTTTACGTGTGGCTGCTTCTTTCTCCCATTTGACCTAGAGTGCCCTCTTTAGATGAAGGGATGTAGCTGAGTGGTCATGTACAGGTACTCCTTGACTTACAACCACAATTGAGCCAGGGGTAGTATTCACTTACCTTCCCTACTGGTTCGCAAATGTGACCACGTCTGTGCATGTGCTTAGCCTTCCACATATGTGCTTTGGCTAAAAAAAAGGGCCTAAATGGGATGCCAAAGAGAGGGGGGGGAGGGCGGGGCCACCCACGATTTTCCACTACTGGTTTGGGTGAACCGGTCCATACCTGCAGAATACCACTCTGAATTGAGCCCAAAATTTCTGTTATGTGAAACATTGGTTAAGTGACTTTGCTCCGTTTTACAACCTTTCTTGCCTCAGTTGTTAAGTGAGTCACTGCAGTTGTTAAGTTAGTAACCGGGTTGTTAAGTGACTCTGGCTTCCCCATTGGCTTTGCTTGTCAGAAGGACCCAAAAGGGGATCATGTGACCCCGGGATATTATTAAATATGAGTCAGTGGACAAGCATCTGAATTTTGATCACATGACTATGGGGATGCGGCAATACTTGTGATTGTGGGAAAAGGGTCATCAGTCACTTTTTTCAGTGCCATTGTAACTTTGAACGGCCGCCAAATGAACTGTTGTAAGTCGAGGACTAGCTGCTTTGCATGGATAAATACACAGAATTGTCCTGTATCTGGAGGAAGATTTGGGTAAGGCCAGAAGTGAAAATCAGCAGGTTGTGACAGGTTCTGGAGAACCGGTAGCAGAAATTTTGAGTAGTTCGGAGAACCAGCAAATACCACCTCTGGCTGGCCCAACCCCCATCTATTCTCTGCCTCCCGAGTCTCAGCTGATCAGGAGGGAATGGGAATTAAACAGTATCCTTGTCCCAGGAGTGGGGAGGGAATGGGATTTTGCAGTATCCTTCCCCCAGGAATGGGAAGGGAATGGGGATTTTGCAGTATCCTTGTCCCAGGAATGGGAAGGGAATGGGGATTTTGCAATATCCTTCCCCCAGGAATGGGAAGGGAATGGGGATTTTGCAGTATCCTTGTCCCAGGAGTGGGGAGGGAATGGGATTTTTGCAATATCCTTCCCCCAGGAATGGGGAGGGAATTGGATTTTCACAATATCCTTCCCCCAGGAATGGGGAGGGAATGGGGATTTTGCAATATCCTTCCCCCAGGAGTGGGGAGGGAATGGGATTTTGCAGTATCCTTCCCCCAGGAATGGGAAGGGAATGGGGATTTTGCAGTATCCTTGTCCCAGGAATGGGAAGGGAATGGGGATTTTGCAATATCCTTCCCCCAGGAATGGGAAGGGAATGGGGATTTTGCAGTATCCTTGTCCCAGGAGTGGGGAGGGAATGGGATTTTTGCAATATCCTTCCCCCAGGAATGGGGAGGGAATTGGATTTTCGCAATATCCTTCCCCCAGGAATGGGGAGGGAATGGGGATTTTGCAATATCCTTCCCCCAGGAGTGGGGAGGGAATGGGATTTTTGCAATATCCTTCCCCCAGGAGTGGGGAGGGAATGGGGATTTTGCAATATCCTTCCCCCAGGAGTGGGGAGGGAATTGGATTTTCGCAATATCCTTCCCCCAGGAATGGGGATTTTGCAATATCCTTCCCCCAGGAGTGGGGAGGGAATGGGATTTTTGCAATATCCTTCCCCCAGGAGTGGGGAGGGAATGGGGATTTTACAATATCCTTCCCCCAGGAGTGGGAAGAGAATGGCATTTTTGCAATATCCTTCCCCCAGGAATGGGAAGGGAATGGGGATTTTGCAGTATCCTTGTCCCAGGAATGGGAAGGGAATGGGGATTTTGCAATATCCTTCCCCCAGGAATGGGAAGGGAATGGGGATTTTGCAGTATCCTTGTCCCAGGAATGGGAAGGGAATGGGGATTTTGCAATATCCTTCCCCCAGGAATGGGAAGGGAATGGGGATTTTGCAGTATCCTTGTCCCAGGAGTGGGGAGGGAATGGGATTTTTGCAATATCCTTCCCCCAGGAATGGGGAGGGAATTGGATTTTCACAATATCCTTCCCCCAGGAATGGGGAGGGAATGGGGATTTTGCAATATCCTTCCCCCAGGAGTGGGGAGGGAATGGGATTTTGCAGTATCCTTCCCCCAGGAATGGGAAGGGAATGGGGATTTTGCAGTATCCTTGTCCCAGGAATGGGAAGGGAATGGGGATTTTGCAATATCCTTCCCCCAGGAATGGGAAGGGAATGGGGATTTTGCAGTATCCTTGTCCCAGGAGTGGGGAGGGAATGGGATTTTTGCAATATCCTTCCCCCAGGAATGGGGAGGGAATTGGATTTTCGCAATATCCTTCCCCCAGGAATGGGGAGGGAATGGGGATTTTGCAATATCCTTCCCCCAGGAGTGGGGAGGGAATGGGATTTTTGCAATATCCTTCCCCCAGGAGTGGGGAGGGAATGGGGATTTTGCAATATCCTTCCCCCAGGAGTGGGGAGGGAATGGGGATTTTGCAATATCCTTCCCCCAGGACTGGGGAGGGAATGGGATTTTTGCAATATCCTTCCCCCAGGAATGGGGAGGGAATTGGATTTTCGCAATATCCTTCCCCCAGGAATGGGGATTTTGCAATATCCTTCCCCCAGGAGTGGGGAGGGAATGGGATTTTTGCAATATCCTTCCCCCAGGAGTGGGGAGGGAATGGGGATTTTACAATATCCTTCCCCCAGGAGTGGGAAGAGAATGGCATTTTTGCAATATCCTTCCCCCAGGAATGGGAAGGGAATGGGGATTTTGCAATATCCTTCCCCCAGGAGTGGGGAGGGAATGGGATTTTTGCAATATCCTTCCCCCAGGAGTGGGGAGGGAATGGGGATTTTGCAATATCCTTCCCCCAGGAGTGGGAAGAGAATGGGGATTTTGCAGTATCCTTCCCCCAGGAGTGGGAAGAGAATGGGGATTTTGCAGTATCCTTCCCCCAGGAGTGGGGAGGGAATGGGGATTTTGCAATATCCTTCCCCCAGGAGTGGAGAGGGAATGGAGATTTTGCAGTATCCTTCCCCTGCCACACCCACCAAGCCAAGCCCACAGATTTCGGAGTAAAAAAATTGAATTTCACCACTGGGTAAGATCCTTAAACACATCAGTGAGACAGATAATCCGAAGCAAGAAGGATCAAAGAATTCAACTGCTGTAAGATTTTCACAGTAGTTTGTCTGCTACCAAATTGGAGGGTCATAAGGTATAGTTTTATTCCTCATTATTCCACATTCCTGCAAGGAATACCCCTTCCTTTACTAGACATACATTCTGACATTTCACATCTAAATATAACCTACCGCTGGAATGAAGGCACAAGGTAAAAATGTTGGGGAAAACAATCCCCACTTAATAATTAACAATCACAAACAATTTTCAAAAGGGCCAACCCTGTGCATAAGGGTACAGAAGCTATTTTGCATTTGAGACTTCAGGAAACGGTTCTGGATTCTCCTGGGAAAAGCCCAGATCAATCAAGATACCAATCTGGATTTTTTAATCTCCTGCCCTCAATGACTGTCAGCCAAGTAGGTCCTGGACCTTCCTTTTTCATCTCTGCATGGCTTGGCTTTCCCTCTCCAAGGCATGTGCCTTCCATCCACTTGGGTCATTTCACCTGCCTGTGATAGACCAGTGACTCTTCAATTTTTTGATGTTTCTGGAGGCATACATTGAAGGTTTTGGGGTTCCCTGCCAGAGGTGGTATTCAGCCAGTTCGGACCGATTCAGGCAAACTGGTAGTGGCAACCTGCGGGTGCCACCTACCCCCCAACTCTATGCTGTTTTGTTTAGCCACATTTTCTAAGCCGCACGTACAAGCAAAGTGCATGCATGAAAGGCCATGCACATGCCTGGAAGGCGCACATGCTCACAAAGTGAGCACGCATGCACGCAGGGTGAACCAGTGGTAAACCTATGTGAAACCCTCCTCTGATCCCTGCACTACTTCTCAGAAAAGCAATAATTCTATTTTACATTATTTAATTTATGAGATGGAACAGGCCCTGCTGCAGATCCTTAAGAAATGAATAGCACCTCACTGAAATCAGATGGGTGTATTAATGGCCCTCTAGTAATATAGCAGGCTGGCCTTATCTGTGGAAGGTAGAAGTACAGAAGGGAAGGCAGCATTCCAAAAAAGTTCCATTCTGACCAAGTAAAGAGCCAATGCTTCCCCCTGCTCCAAATTCTGTGTTAAGTTAAGTTTACTTTATTGTCATTGCACCTCGTACAATGAAATGTATTCGATTGAAGAGATAAGTCTTTCCCCTTCAAGTGTACAATAAATACTAGAAAGCCGGAGCCAAACAAACTTTTCCAGCTTTCTTGTCCTTTCTTCCTACTCAGTGGAATTCAGTGCTTTCTTCCTACTCAGTGGTTAATGTGCTGGAGGAGGCAACTCAAGAGGTGGAAGCACAATAGAGTCAGAGTAGAAATTTTGATGGGGAAACAATAGGTTCCAAAATTATCTACAGATGAAGTAACTGCAGGCAGATGTTGGCATGTGGCATTTGGCACTACATTGAGTCATCACCCTAACAAATAACTCACCCACTATAGACCATCTGACAAGCCTTCTGAATTGTGGTTCCTTTCTTAAGGCTTTCAGGGGTGCTATTTCACAAGGCTGAGGAATGTGAGGTCCTGTTCATTAACGTAGGCTTATAGCAGTGATGGTGAACCTTTTTGTAAAGGCGTGCCAAAATTGTGTGTGAGCGTGTGTGCCCACCCCTACAATTCAATGTGCCCCACCCACCTGCGCATGCATTCATGCCCCCTGCCCCACGATGCACGCATGACCCCCATGCATGGGGGGGGGGGAGTTTTTGCCCTCCCCAGGCTCTGGAAGCTTCCCGAAGCAGCCTCCCTTGGCCCTCTGAAAGGCTGAAAATCAGCTGGAGCTGATAGCTTGCATGCCAGCAAATATGGCTCTGCGTGCCACCTGTGGAACGTGTGCCATAGGTTTGCCATCATGGGCTTATAGGATCAGTTAGGATCATTGCTTATATACCAGACACTCTGCTCTATAGGCACCTTCCTGCCTAGAGCTGCTTGTCTCCATTTCCATCTTATGGTCTTGGGGGACTTCAATGTCTCTTTTTTGGAAGTAGGATCTGAAGCATCCCATGAGGGACTGGATGGGCACAAAAGGTTTCAACTGAACCTCACAAGGACAGAGTAGCTCTGGGTTTGAGGTCCTCTGACTCAAGGACTACGTCATCTTTGGTGCTGGATGGAATTGTTCTGCCACAAACAGACCCAGTGCGCAATCTGGGGAGTTCTGAGCTCATAACCTCTGCTCAAACAGCAGGTGGCAGCCATGCACAGCTTTGGGTTGTGAGCCAGTTGCGCCCTTCCTGCTTCAGGAGGCTCTGCTCATAGTCATTATGCCCTGGTCAGCTCTCAAAGTAACCTACTGATTGATGTGAAGCTACCCTTGAAGAGTATCCATAAGCTTCATCTAGTGCAAAATGCAGCTCTGTGGGCAGTTACAGGTGTTCTTAGAATGGCACTAGTTACACGTCTGCTCCCCAAACTCTACTGGTTCTGTTTGCTTCTAGGTCCAATTCAAAGAGCAGCTGGCAACCATTAAAACCTTTCATGACATGCAACAGTTTATCTGAATTTCTTTCACTGTCTTGTTATTGTCTTATAATTATGGTGATGACGATGATGATGTCCATTCAGTTGTGTCCAATGCTTGGTGATTCCATGGGCCAGGTCTCTCCATCTCCTCTGATCTTTCCCTACTTCTTTGAGTTGTTCTATGCTCCAGCTGACATCAGCTTTGATGGTGCTTTTAATTGTAGTGATTTTAATATTCTGATTTTATAATTGCTTCATTGAAAGCCTCCTAGAGTCATTTAACGTGAGAAGGGTCCATGTGATAAATAAACCCCGACCTTCTCATGTTGTTGTAAGCCAATGAACCACAGTCCTATAAACCAAGATGAAAGCCTGGCTGCTACTACACGTGAATTCACAGAAATGATGTCTGCAGACAACAGATCTAGAACATAGGATAATAGGGTCGGAAGGGACCTTGGAGGTCTTCTAGTCCAACATCCTGCTTGAGCAGGAGACCCCTTCTTTCAATAGTACTTGTCCAGTGGTGGGTTTCAGAGGTGGGTTGCTCCCGGTTCGTCCCAGATCGGGCAAAGTGGTAGTGACAGCAGCGGGAGGTTCCGCCCACCCACCAGGACACTTCTGGGCATGTGCAGAGGTCTCATAAGCGCCCATGGACATGCACACACACACACACACAAATGAGCGAACTGGTAGTAAAAAATGGAAACCCACCAGTATCCGGGATTGAGGTGGGGTGGGGTGGGCAGAGCCCGATCCAGGCTGAACTGGGAGCAACCCACCTCTGTACCTGTCATTTTGATAAAATTTTGATACACCGTAATTATGTTATTCTGTTTGGGGCAATTTAATCTAAGGTGGAGAGGTAAATACCCAAAGAGGAGAGCGATAAATAGAGATGTTGTTTGGAAAGTTTGATGGCTGATGTGGGTGTGATCAGTAGCTTGTGCATTTGTGTATGAGATGGTGAGTCTTAATAGTTTGACAAGGGTTGTGCATTGCAGGTTGAAGGAAACCTCGATTGATCTGACTCCAGGTAGCCCAAGGATCCCCCACAGATTCACGATAGTTCCTTTGCCAGTTTACATTTCTCCAAACTTAATTTCTTCCTTCTTCTCACCACGATGCATTGAAGAAACTAGCCCATTAGTCTGATTTTATGAGAGAGACAATTTAAGCTGCTTTTCAGCTATAGCCCAAAGCAAAGGAGCTGTGTACTTTTCCTGTAAGCCTGATTTTCTTTCCTGCTTGGACACATTCCATTCACCCCTCATTTTTCATCTTCCTCTCTTATTTTGTGAGTGTTTCCACCTTAGATAATTACTTTGAATTGCTGCTTCTCATTCAGTCCGTTTTTATGTTATACTTGCAACGTCATCAAATGCATCATCAATTGCATTTGTAATCTTGCCAATTCCCCCAGGATTCATTGCTTTGAAATCTTGCAATCTCCAAGAATTCTATGATGGGAGCTCAGCTCTTCTTGCAGGGAAAACCATAATCTCCAGGGAGGGCAATGTAAGTGACTGCAGGGATGGGGAGGCACCACCACGAGACCAATAAAAGCCCAGGAGAGCCATGGTGGCCCAGTGGTTAGAGTGCAGTACTGCAGGCTACTTCTGCTCCAGCTGCCTGCAATTTAGCAGTTTGAATCTCACCATGCTCAAGGTTGACTCAGCTTTCCATCCTTCTGAGCAGTGACGTGCGGTGAGAGTTACAGCTGGTGAGGCTGGTGACGTCATCAGGAAGGCGGGGAATGGGACCACGTGTGCAGGAGGCTGAGGCAGCCCCCACCTTCCTGAGTGAACATTAAGGGGACCGCGGAGTGCACTGATCCGCGTAGCCTTGCTTCCTCCACCGGCGCCAGTCCCTTCCCCCCCACTCCTTCAAGGTCTTCCACCAACCCAAAGCCCAATCCCCAGAGGCCTCCCTCGGGCCTTCTGCATCCCCCTAACTCTTCCTGCATGGCTTCTTCAGCGTTGTCACCTCAGCGAAGCCCTGCCTTGGCAGCCAGCAAAAGACCCGTTGGCTCCCGGGAATGGCCCCACATCAAATGAGAGACTCACCTACAGGGCGGGCCTTTCCCGAGCCGCCGACTCCGAGAAAAAAATCGGGGTGAGAGAGGGAGACGCACAAAATGGGGGCAGGAGCTTCCCAGGGGTGTGGGAGAGGAGGAGGAAGAAGAAGAGCCTGTCCAAGGCTTGCAGCCGCCGGCGCCCACAAACGTGGGCCCGTGGTGGTGGGTTCCTTTGCGTTTGCTTCCTAACGACCCGAGAGGTGGTGTGCCGGCTGTGTGGTTGTCAAGCGGCTTCACGAATCGCTGCCCAGGAAAAGCAGCTCCGCCGGGCCCGGCGGCAAGGCTTGAGCGGGGTGACAGAACAGCCGCCTGAATGGGAAAGCAACGAAAGGGGCTGCATTTTCACCCCGCTGAAGCCTTGCTGCCTGAATGGGAAGCCGTCCTCGCTGCCCCTTTCATTGCTTTCCCATTCAGGCAGCTGCGTTTTCACCCTGCTGAAGCCTTGCTGCCTGAACGGGAAGCCGTCCTCGCTGTCCCTTTCGTTGCTTTCCCATTCAGGCAACTGCGTTTTCACCTCGCTGAAGCCTTGCTGCCTGAATGGGAAAGCAAGAAAGGGGCTGCGTTTTCACCTCGCTGAAGCCTTGCTGCTGAATGGGAAAGCAAGAAAGGGGCTGCGTTTTCACCCCACTGAAGCCTTGCTGCCTGAATGGGAAGCCGTCCTCGCTGTCCCTTTCGTTGCTTTCCCATTCAGGCAACTGCGTTTTCACCTCGCTGAAGCCTTGCTGCCTGAATGGGAAAGCAAGAAAGGGGCTGCGTTTTCACCTCGCTGAAGCCTTGCTGCTGAATGGGAAAGCAAGAAAGGGGCTGCGTTTTCACCTCGCTGAAGCCTTGCTGCCTGAATGGGAAAGCAAGAAAGGGGCTGCGTTTTCACCCCGCTGAAGCCTTGCTGCCTGAATGGGAAAGCAACGAAAGGGGCTGCGCTTTCACCCCGCTCAAGCCTTGCTGCCTGAATGGGAAAGCAACGAAAGGGGCTGCGTTTTGACCTCGCTGAAGCCTTGCTGCCTGAATGGGAAAGCAACGAAAGGGGCAGCGAGGACGGCTTCCCATTCAGGCAGCAAGGCTTCAGCGCAGTGAAAGCGCAGCCCCTTTCGTTGCTTTCCCATTCAGGCGGCTGCTCTGTCACCCCGCTCAAGCCTTGCCGCCGGGCCCCGCGGAGCTGCTTTTCCTCAAGCGCAGCCGCCTGAATGGGAAAGCAACGAAAGGGGCAGCGAGGTCGTTCTCCAGTCGCTTTCATGGCTTCGTCATCCGGGAGCGCCAACAACATTTCTGCCTCCGCAGCTCCCGGGCGCGGCTGACGGATGTATGTAATATTATAATATTATATATATATATATATATATATATATATATATATATATATATATATATATATATATATATATATATATATATATATATATATATATATATATATATATATATATATATATATATATATATATATATATATATATATATATATATATATATATATATATATATATATATATATATATATATATATATATAGTATATAATATTATATACTATTATTTCATGAAGAGAGGTGAGGCTCTGCCTCCCCTGCCTCCCCTGACCGCACGTCCCTGCTTCTGAGGTGGGTAAAATGAGGATCCAGATTATTGGGGGCAATAGGCTGACTCTGTAAACTGCTTAGAGAGGGCTGCAAAGCACTGTAAGTGGTATATAAGTCTATGTGCTATTGCTATTTCACATGTGATGACCAGAGGTGGTATTCAGCATATTCTGACCAGTTCTGGAGAACCCGTAGCAGAAATGTTAAGTAGTTCAGAGAACCGGTAAATACCACCTCTGACTGGCCCCGCCCCCATCTGTTCTCTGCCTCCCGAGTCCCATCTGATGGGGAGGGAATGGGGATTTTGCAATAACCTTCTCCTGGAGTGGGGAGGGAATGGAGATTTTACAGCATCCTTCCCCTGCCACGCCCACCGAGCCACGCCCACAGAATCTGTAGTAAAAAAAATTGAATCCCACCACTGGTGATGACCACATCATTGAAAGCGTATTGATGATTGCAACCAGTGCCAACACTGGATGGGGAAAAGAGGGAATAAACTATTTCAAAACTGGAACAGCTAAATCAGAATTTAAATTTCGTCTGTATTGGGATGGGATGAAATGTAAGCAACTTCAGTAGGACATGTCATTTATAAATCAATAAAGAAAACAATTTAGTAGCTTGGGATTGAAAAGAGGAGTCCTTGGTGCACTCTGAGCTTGGTCATTTTCTTGTAGACATTTCATTACCCAAACTAGATAACCTCATCATTGCTATGATGAGCAAGACTGCTCCTGATGATGTTGTGCATTTGGTAATGAAACATCTGCAAGAAACCAACCAAGCTCAGAGGCCACCAAGGACCCCTCCTGTATCAATGCTTTGCAGCCCCTCCTTGTGCATGATTAGAGGAAGCAAAGATGTGAAAGGCCACAATCTGGAAGCCGCCTAACTGTTTCCTTCACTGCTTTGGAATCACATGCAGTGGTGGGATTCAATTTACTATCGTTTCTGTGGGCGTGGCTTGGTGGGTGTGGCAGGGGAAGGATACTGCAAAATCCCTATTCCCTCCCCACTCCAGGGGAAGGATATGCAAAATCCCCATTACCTCCTCACCCTACTAACCTGCTTTCCAGTTCCGTTCTCCTGTCCAGGGCAACAAAAGAAGACCCAGCTGATCAGCTGGGACTCGGGAGGCAGTGCATAGATCAGGGCCGCGACCAGCAAGAGGTAGTATTTGCCGGTTCTCCAAAGTACTCAAAATTTCTGCTACTGGTTCGCTAGAACCGTTCAGAACCAGCGGAATGCCACCTCTGGTCACATGACTTTCATTCCATCTTCCTTAGAGGTTCAGCACTGCTCACTGCCCATTAACCATTGTGACATCAGCACTGCTTAGCTTAACTCAGGTTCCCCAAACTCATCATCCCATCAACCTCTTTCATGGGGTCTCAGATTGTTCACTAACACTCCTCCCCCCCCCCCACAAAAAAAACCCTTTTAGTATCTGGAAATAATGCAATAAATGCAGCTTTAACTGACAGGGCTATCAATAACAGCAGCAGCAGCAGCAGCAGTAAAGGATACTCCCATCCATCTTTTGGTTCAATACTGACCATTTTGGAGAACCCTAGTTTAACCGGTCTCTTGAGAAGAGAAGGCGGCTTTACCAACGGCTTGTTATAATTTATAAAATAGATCATTCTCTGGAACAGAATAGGTTTTTTTTTAAAAAAAGAAGAAATCAATGAAAAGCCTGACTAAATAATCTACATTATAATGTATGATGTAGAAAATCCGAAGGGTAAATATCTTTTTTCCATCAAATATTGTATCAAATTAAAGCAATGGAGAGAAGTAGGGGACTAGATGGTGTATCTGTGCTGAAGGGGGAAAGGCAGTTCATACGGCTCCTTTCCGCTTATTTATATTTAACCATCCGGAAGGCTTATTGATTCTCAAGAGATGAGAAAAATAAATATTCTGCCTTTGTTTGCCCTTGGGGAGAAGTCTCTCGGCTTCATCTGCTGGGCTTTGCAGCATGGGGTCCTGCAGCAAAAAACTAAGATTTATCCGTTGCATTTCAAAGAATAGTAAAATCGCAGTGGTGTGCAAAATAACGGAGGTATTTCAGTGAGAGCTTTGGTGCCACAAGATGGCAGCAAAACCACAAAGAAAATGCAGGCGTTTTGCTCGCTCTCTCTCTCTCTCTCTCTCTCTCTCTCTCTCTCTCTCTCTCTCTCTCTCTCTCTCTCTCTCCCTCCCTCCCTCCCTCCCTCCCTCCCTCCCTCTCTCTCTCTCTCTCTCTCTCTCTCTCTCTCCAGCAAAACGCAAAGCCTAAATTAGGACTCCACTCCTCCAAACACAAAGATGATCGTAAAGTATAAAATGGTTCCACAGCTTGACAAAAGGTACTGGTGTAGCCTGCGATATGAAATATGCATATATTTGCCTAAAAGGTGCTCCTTTCCTTTCAAAGTGCAGCGACAAAGCATACTGTGTTTGTGTACATTACGAAGCCCTAACATTTAATAATTGATAACTTGTCATTTGTTTTCATCCTTTCAATATGGAAAGAAGATGTTTCCTTCTTTATTCTGCTGACATTTCAGAATCCGAAAGAGGACATGCTGATTGCCATTAGCCTCGCACCATAAATAAATAAATAAGATAAAATAAATAAATACACTTTTTTTGCCCTTCCCTTTATCCTCAAGACAGACACATGTTCCATCCCTAAAAGGATACTCTTTCAATAGATTTAACCTTTACACACAACCTGCAAATATTGATTGCTTGAGATATATCACACACACACACACACACACACACACACACATATCAACATAATGTTTGAAAAGGCTTCAGGAGCTACATTCCTATTCTGAGGAGCTAAAGTGAAAAAAAAAAAGAAACATTCAAAATATGCAGAGCCACTGGTGACGTGCATCACTTTCCCGCCCATCAGTTGCACAATTATTTTCTTGCATGCCTATTTTACAAATGTCAGTCCAAAAATTAGACAAGGCTAAGGATGCAGTGGCTCAGTGGCTTACAGTAGATGCTGAGCTTGTCGATCAGAAAGGTCAGCAGTTCGGTAGTTCGAATCCCTAGCGCCGTGTAACGGAGTCAGCTCCCATTACTTGTCCCAGCTTCTGCCAACCTAGCAGTTTGAAAGCATGTAAAAATGCAAGTAGAAAAATAGGGACCACCTTTGATGTGAAGGTAACAGCGTTCCATGAGCCTTCGGCATTTAGTCATGCCAGCCACATGACCATGAAGAGATCTTCTATCAATGCTGGCTCTTCGGCTTTGAAACGGAAATAAGCACCGCCCCTTAAAGTCGAGAACAACTAGCACATATGTCCGAGGGGAACGTTTACCTTTTAAGAAGCAAATGCCATATTCAGTAGGTCAGGACTACTTTTACTACAACACATCTTACAAATCTGAATGTGCTTCTCCCTTCTTCATTTTCTCTTTGTGAGAACTAGGGTGGGACTTGTCTGAGCTGTTTTCTCAAGTTACCTCAAGGCAGAGGGAGTTCCTACCGGTTCGGACCGGTTCATTCAAACTGGTAGTAACTTGGCGGTCAGGGTCGCTGAAACCAGCAGTGACCCAGGCCTGCCACCCCCTTAAACTGGTTCTCTCAGCGGTGCTGTAGGCGGTGCCGTAGGCGGCGCCATAGGCGGCACCATCTTATTTTTGCCTTCTGCGCATGCGCAGAGCAATTTTTGTTGCACAGCACATGCGCATGAAGCACATCCCTGAGCGAACCCGCAGTAGCGGCAGCTGGAACCCACCCCTGTCTCAAGGCCATTCCCCCTGTCCTCTACAACATCCAGTAAGGGTATCCACTGAAAAAGCTACTTCTCTGAATGAATATTAAAAGTCAAGGAACTTCTAAATGCTAGCCTTACCATTGACCAAATTGTATGGCCAAGCAATGAGTTATTATTATTATTTTTTACAGTTACCAAAACCCTACTGAAATGAAGTGTTTATTGGGGCTGAGCATATTTAGGAAATGACTTGGAAATAATGTTTGACATTTTCATGGCCATTCTAACCTCTCTGCTGTTCATTAAAATAGCCTAGGTTTTTTCAGGTGTCTGCAGAACTTTTTTTTTTAAAAGATGCAGTGGTTTTAAGAGCAGCATTTAGCATTTATGTCATTAAAGCAGCTGCATCTTTTTTCAAACTTTCAAGAGCTGCATGAGCTCCCAGGTGATGCACCATATTAAGAGCCACATTTATGACATGCAGCTTCTTTCCTAAGTTGATGCATTCAAGTGGCTGTGTCTTCCACAGAACCTGAAGAAAAGGAGAAGCTGCTTTAATGAGCAGGAAAGAGGAGCTGTACTCAGACAAAATCCAATTCACTTTTTCGGTATCATTTTCCAAACATTCCCTGTCTGTTTACTATATGACTCCAAAACAAAGCATTAGCAGTTGATTTACCCCACTGGCCTACAGAGCAAACAAGGCATATCCTACCCTCTGCCAATTGTCCCCTAAAATTGAATCCAGTGTTAACAGTTAAGTTTCTGTGATGTAAACTTTTCAATTGCAGATGAAAGAATCTAAAACAGTGGTTCCCAACGGTTTTTTGGCCATGCCCCACCTAAGCATCTCTAAAATCCTGATGCCCCCTGTCAGGCATGCCTCCTTCAATATCCAAAAAAAGAAAAACCTCAACTCCATTTGAATAGAGATAAAGTCCTTTTACTAGATATGAATTGAAAGCAACGAAAAGGAAAGCAAGATCTGAGCCAAAAAGGTGCGAACATGTACACATCAAACGTTTACCCAGCACCCTCCCCCCAATTCCCTAACCCAATGTCCAATCTGCAACTCCCTAAGGTGTCATGTGGGGTGCATCTTCAAAAAGTCTCATCAAGTTGGTATGCGAGACGGTTGGCCTTGACCAAGTCCAAACACAGGCCACCAGCATGTGCAGAAGACGGTGAGAACAAAACTCCCTTCTTCATAACTCCTCTATCACCAGTAATTCTCCCTCCCAAATATCTCAAGCCTCCTCCCCCCCCCCCCCGTTTCTATGGAAGCTGATAACAAGCAAGGAAAGTAGAGGCTGACACCCCCCTATGACATATAATTCTTACTATTCAAAAAGTGAACTTCTACTCATGCGAAGGAAGACTAAAAGGCCATTAACTTGGTTTAAACAAGGTTCCAAACAACATGGCATCCATGAAAGAGAAAAATACAAGAATGAAAGGCAGTAGAAGTACCAAGGAACTTAGAAAATATGAAGGGATATGAAAAAACAGCAAATACAGTTTCAAAACATATAATGGAGAACTGAAACGTATAAATATGAAATAATTTTAATGAAAGCTTTTTTTCTGATTCTAGAAGAAGTGCAGTGGTAAGTTCCATGTAGCAGTATACAGCTAGTTCTTGACTTACAGACATTTGTTTAGTGACTGTTTGAAATTATAATGACTTCTGGTCATTTTTCACACTTATGACTGCTGCAGTATCTCTGTGGTCACATGATCAAAATTTGGACACACTTTGCAACTGGCATGTGTTTATGACGGTCACATGATCACCTTTTGCGACCTTCTGACAAGCAAAGTCAACGGGGAAGCCAGATTCACTTAACAACTGCATTGCTAATTTGATTATTGGAGTGATTCACTTAACAACAGGGGCAAAAAAGGTCGTAAAATGGGGCAAAACTCACTTAACAAATGTTAAACGTTAGAAATTTTGGGCTCAATTGCCGTCATAAGTCAAGGACTACCTGTACATGACCAATGTTGGAATTGCAAACCCATTCACATTCAGAAGAATTCTGTCTCGATTCGATATGGTTCATTACCAGACACCCTGTATTCAATTGCAGTCTCCTTAAGACAATGAAAGAAGTACCATATTTTTTGGAGTATAAGATATTTGAAACTTTTTTCCCCAGCCCTGATGAGGTGCTAATGGGTGAAGTGATCTTCCGTGCTTTGCCTGAAATGGAGCTTCACTCGTTAGCACCCCATTCGGGCTGGAAAAAAAAGCTTCCAAAAAGTTACATTCGGAGTATAAGACACACCCAAATTTCCACCCTCTTTTAGGGCAGAAAAAGGTCCCTCTTATACTCTGAAAAATACGGTAATAATTAACCTCACACAAAGATTGTCCTGCAGGAATGCATTTTGAAAAAAATGTAAAAGGCTTGGAAATTTGAAATAGGTAGTAGGTGTGAATGTATGTGGAGCTGTGATGATGAGATGGAAGCTATGCTTCATGCTCTTACTTATCTATCATAGTTTCTGCATGCTCTGGTGCACAATACATTAATTTGTTTTGTTTCCATTTTAGCACTTTCACTCAAAACTGCATAATTGTATTTGCTTTAGTTTCAAGTCTTGGAAAAAAAAGGTTGCTGTGCTTTTTTTCTTCTTCTTTTCAACCAGTGGTCATATTTTTTTTTCTGCTGAGCTGAATTGGAATTCAGAAAAGCAGAGAGATGCTCAATCATTCATTCTTAAAAATAATAGTTGCACAAGGATTCCGTTTGGATGCTGGAACCGTGTTGGAAAATCCGTACGCTCACTCCTTTGGATGAAATTCTGCCAAATGAATAACTAACATGCACAATTAAGCAAATTATGTAAAGCTGCATATATCATTTCCCCTCCTTTTTTCATAGCTCTGTTTTTCCAGCCACTCAAAGTGAGATGCATGATCATATGGACCCGATGTGTAAAGTGCAAATTGTGACATCAAAACCATGTGCAAATACTTGTGGAAGTTAAGAGAAAACTAGAAAGAAATTAAGACAACAGGATAAATGGAGCTGCTACTGTCTATTGACAGATGTCAAGGCCTACTGCTTAAGAGGATGCATCAAGGGGAGTTTTCAGCTTATATTTATACCATGTAGCACAGCATGCAGTAAACATCTATTCTTGTTGCAAATTAGTCACCCTTAAAGTCTATACTCCCTCAAATTACACCATAAATGTATTACAAGTTTCTTTTTATTCTTAAATGATCATGCAAAACTTTATTGAAGTTTGTTTTTCTCAGCTTACAATATGATAATATGATTTCAAACTTTTAACCTGCGTAGTATCCTTGGAGACAACAAGTTGCATAGTTACACTTCGTTTCATTTTACATATTTAGACTGTGCTTATATTATAGAGTGCAGTCAATTCAGCATGCATGTTGGAACAAGATGACTTTTCATTACAAAATGAAACATAGCACTTCCGCTTTGAGGTCCTATGTTGTAGATTCCTAGAAAGTCTACCCCATCCCTAGCCTGAGAGCTGAAGAAGCTTCTTGGGTGAGAACCAAAATGTCTTCAAGGAAAAATCAGAAAGTCCAGTTGCCTCTTGAAAAAGCACCTTTGGGACATCCCTAGTCTGCTTTGTAAATTTATAACAGCCATTCCTTTTCTACTTCACAACCTATTCACCACCACCATTAGTTACTCTGACATTTCTCAGCTGCGTAACTACTTGTATTATGGAACTCATGAGTGAATGAACACCCAAATCACAACTGAATCCTATCAATGGAATCCTAAAGTATTATAGCTTTTATTTATTTTTATTATATTAAAATAACCAAGTACAACCATGCCACCACGACACCCTCAACAAAAAATGCAGTAGTGTTTATACAGTGAAGGAAAAACCCTATATATATTATACTAATTCACATAAAATAAATGTAGTAGAAAGGGAAAAAAATTAATGCCTCTCCCTCCCTGGTCCATTTGGAGACTTGGTTATATTGTCAGGTCCAAACCTGAATGGCATTTCTTGTATTTAATATGTGGATATTAATATTATGAATAATATTATTATCTATAATAATAACATGGATCCTTATAATTGCTTACACATGTATAGTTATATGCCTTTTTAGATTGAATCAGTCTGTATGTTAGATAGATAGAAAGAAAGATATAGATGATAGATAGATAGATAGATAGATAGATAGATAGATAGATAGATAGATGATAGATAGATACATAGATACATAGATGGATAGATAAAGATAGATAGATAGATAGATAGATAGATAGATAGATAGATAGATAGATAGATAGATAGATAGATAGATAGGTAGGTAGGTAGGTAGGTAGGTAGGTAGGTAGGTAGGTAGGTAGGTAGAAATAAGACAGACAGATAGAGACATGTGAATGGAGAAGATTTCAACTTGTTCCTTAGTTGAAAATCCTCCTAAAGCTGTAGCCCATTTGCTGTAGCACCTTCTCCCTGACTCATAAAATCAGAGTAGTGATTCTGGCCTCAAGGGGCAATTGTAAATATTACTCTGAAAATAAAGTATGTGATGCTTGAAATTTGAACAAAATGTGTTAGATAAATTCTAATGATAATGTCAGGGAGAAGAAAATGGCTCAGAATGATGGTAGCTGCCATTCTTGGGGATAGGCTATTTGGTCATGACGATATTTCATTCTGAAACAGTATGAAAGAATTGGTACTCTTCCCTTCCCCTTTTCTTCCTTCCTTCCTTCCTTCCTTCCTTCCTTCCTTTCTTTCTTTCTTTCTTCTTTCTTGTTATGACTATGCTGCCTAGGGACAATAAGAACACCATGCCAGCCAAGGACGAATGCCACTGCTATAAAGATGTGAACTGCTTTGGGTGCTTTGTCTAAAAACAATATAAAAACCACAAAGGCTTATTTAACAAGTGACAGTGGTTTGTTTAAGAAAACGTTCGCCATAAGCACAAGGGCTGCTTCTGTTACTTTAATATGCCAAGAGGCTGCAAAGAAAGGCTTTAAACCAAATACCGAAAGAGCTTCAAGGAAGTCAATATCTTATGACTTAATGAAGCACCATTGAAGAACGATGTTGTGAGTGATTCAAGATCATTTACCTATCCATCTTCTTTGCTTAACGGAAGAACCCAACTCCTAGCAAGAGGAATAACCAGCAAGATGATACAATCGATTTCCCTGTGAAGGGCCCAGTTCTGTCTGCCTCGGTGATTCATCTTTATGCAAGGCCTTAGCCGTCTCATTTAACTATCAAAGCTAATCCAGATCATTTGGACAGACTCTGGAGGTTGCACCTGCTCTTCACCAGTAATTCCGTTTGCCTGCTCCACTGTCAACCAACTGCTGTGCAATTTGGAGCCTCATTGAAATGCAATCCAGCATGAGCTGCCCTTGCCAGCACTCATGTGATGATGCCTTGTGCCAGCTTGACGAGTTCAAAGGTGCTGGCAACTTTCCTTTGAACACAAAAGTGCTGGCCGCTTGCCTCCGAATCATGTTCTTTTGGTCTGACAAACAATCTGTAACCTTGCAGTGGGATTAAATAATCCCCCGCACCCCAGTTACTAACTTTGTAAAACACATACACAAAAAAGCAGAGTTTAATTTCTTTTTTGCTACCTTGTCTCCACTGTATTATTTTGTGTGGTAGAGATTTTTTTAAATTGAGATGATTGGGGAATTGCAAGATGATGCCGTCTTGTATTGCTCTTAGCTCTGTAATCTTTCCATTTGTTTATATAATTGCCATTTGCTCGGTGAGGATATTTTTATTCTGCCTTTCCATCTTTATAAAGAAATTCCAAAGGCAGCTTACTAATCAAGATAGAATATGAAGCTTCACACTAATCAAAATCAGGAACACTCAAACTAGAAATGAAATATAAATGCTCAAGTATGGTCTAAAATCAAATGAAGAGCAATCAAACATTAAAGCACATAATGTAATTCCACAAATGAAGCTAAAGCCTCTTACAAATGACTACAAACTCTGGGGAATCGGGGATGCTCTATTATGATGATAATAAAGTAAATGGTATTTTATTTGTGGCTAGTTCCAGTTACGCTTGATGGGGAAAGGGGTCAAACTCATGACCCCTCACTTGTGGGGGGCCTCAGGTCTCAATGCTCTCTTCTCGCCTGTTTTGCATGAAGCCATGGGGTTCGGCATATGGTATCATCAATAAGATAGAAAGATAGAAAGGTAGAAAGGTGGAAAGGTGGAAAGATAGAAAGATGGAAAGATGGAAAGATGGAAAGATGGAAAGATGGAAAGATGGAAAGATAAATGATAGATAGATGGAAAGATGGAAAGATGGAAAGATGGAAAGATGGAAAGATGGAAAGATGGAAAGATGGAAAGATGGAAAGATGGAAAGATAGAAAGATAAATGGTAGATAGATAGAAAGATAGAAAGATGGAAAGATAGAAAGGTGGAAAGGTGGAAAGGTGGAAAGGTGGAAAGGTAGAAAGATAGATAGAAAGATAGAAAGATAGAAAGATAGAAAGATAGAAAGATAGAAAGATAGAAAGATAGAAAGATAGAAAGATAGAAAGATAGAAAGATAGAAAGATAGAAAGATAGAAAGATAGATGATAGAAAGATAGAAATAGATGATAGAAAAAATAGATGATAGATATAGATAGCTATGTTTCCCTGAAAATAAGACTCCCCCAGATAATAAGCCCTCCCTGAAAATATTGCAACACAGCAGCAGCCATGAAATGACCACGTTCACCACCTCCTGCACCTCAAAAATAATAAGACCTCCCTGAAAACAAGGAGAAGCACTTATTTTTGGGGTCAAAAAAAAATAAGACCCTGTCTTATTTCTGGGAAACATGATAGATAGATAGATAGATAGATAGATAGATAGATAGATAGATAGATAGATGATAGATAGATAGACAGACAGACAGACAGACAGACAGATAGATGATAGATGATAGATAGATAGATAGATAGATGATAGATAGATAGATAGATAAATAGATAGATGATAGATGATAGATAGATAGATAGATAGATAGATAGATAGATGATAGATAGATAAATAGATAGATGATAGATGATAGATAAATAGATAGATGATAGATAGATAGATAAATAGATAGATAAATAGATAGATAGACAGATAGATAGGTTGATAGATATTATCAATATGATGCCCAGTGATATTTTGGATAAAGCTCAATAAAGTCTCCATTTATTCAGGATATGTCCCAGAGGCTGGTTTCAATTCTGTATCTGGAGGCTATATCAATAAACCAGCATCCAACGTCTGCAAGGTCTGCTGGCAGGCCTTCTCTCCTGTAGCCCCTTTGTTGCAACTTTGGATGCCAGTTTATTAATTCAGCCACCGTATTAAGTGACATATGCAGTGAGAACAAGGTTAAAACATTCAGCCTTTTGCAGAAAGGTAGATTTTGGGCAGAAAGTGAAAAAAAATTGCTGTATGGAGTCAAGGGTTGGCTAAATAAAACAATTTTCCTTCCTCCCCCCCACCGCCCGCCCTCCCATTGAAAACATCAGAAACGGAGTTGTTGAATTTCTGTATTTGGCCACCAAATTATAGCTCTGAGACCTGGGACTGTTTTAGGGGAGTGGAAGGATGATACAGTCACACGGGGCCTGCAGTTTTCCCACCCTTGATGGAGCATTCAGGCAGGTGCAGAGCTTCATTTATTAATAATTTGACTCAGTCTCTTAAAACAGGAGGTTTGGCACCTCATCTCCAGGATTCAATATTCAATCTAGAGATAAAGCAGGGAAAGGATTGGAAGCAGCACCAGAGAGTAACTGAGTCCAAGATGTTTTGGACTGATTTTATGAAGCCTGTGCAAATACCACCAGCAAATCCACGATCTATAGTCCCTTGCTCATGAAACATCTGAAACAGCCACTTGCCTGCAGTCACCTTCACGTCACGATATATGCTGAGATCATAGGACTGAAATCAGTGGTGGGATTCAATTTTTTTTTACTATTGGTTCTGTGGGCATGGTTGGTGGGTGTGGTGTGGCTTGGTGGGCTTGGCAGGGGAAGGATACTGCAAAATCCCCATTCCCTCCCCACCCCAATAACATACTTTCCAGCTCCATTCTCCTGTGCAAAGCAATAAAAGAACACCCAGCAATCAGCTGGGACGCCGGGAGGCAGCAATAGACTGACCATCAGCTGGGACTCGGAGGCTAGGAGGCAGTGAATAGATCGGGGGCGAGGCCAGTTAGAGGTGGTATTTGACAGTTCTTTGAACTACTGAAAATTTCTGCTACCAGTTCGGCAGAACCGGTCAGAACTGCTGAATACCAACTCTGATGTTTGGCTGTCACTGTTCTCCCTGTGCTTTTGATTGATTCGATTGGGCCACAGAGACTTTATTGTTGTACAGATAGTTTAAGGTAGAGAAGCAGTGAAAACCATCCATTATACTTGCACAACCTCACGCATCAAATCTAGCGCATGCACATGAAATGAGAATTGGCCTTTGGTATTAATGTCGCTGATTGTATTACCCCAGAGAAAGGAGAGCTTTATTACTCCTGCGGTGTTGCTGTCTGTACTCTTTTAAATTGAGCCTGGAAACAAAACAAAATCAGTATGGCAGAATTACACGCTTACAATGCTCGAGCCCCATCTTACCATCTGGAAGTTCCTTTTGGGATGGATTGCATTTTGTGAATTATTTTTAAGGCAGCATGATGAGAAGGAGGAGTCAAACGTGATTACAATACAAGCATAAAAAATTAATACTGGGGCTCTCAAGTTTTCAAAGAAAGTTTGGCAACAATAAGGTTACAATCTATGTGATTCTTCCTCATGTATAGATGTAGATGAGATTTGAGAATAGGGTATCCCTGTATTTTTTTTAGTCCTCTCTCTACAACGTTATGTTCAAGGATACTAACAGTCTGGTGTTTTTGAATGGGATTTCATGAGATTTCATATGAAAAGGTCTCTATGTAGGATGGTGGGAATATGGAACTGTTGTCAGGCCTTCTCTCTTGTAGCCTTTCTTCTTTGGAATATCCTCTGGATGTTTGAGTAACAACTTTTCTTCTGATGTGTCCCAAAGCTGTGAAAACAACACAATTCTCACCCTGTTTTTAACCAGTATTGAATGTATCTGAATCTGGTGGCTATACTGTAGGAGGATCTGGGGAGTTTATAAAGTGTATGGCTTTCTTTCTGTTATTCTTTATTTTTACCCAGTACTAAGAGTCTAAGAATTGGGTGCACTATCTCCCCAATCAATCAATCAATCAATCAATCAAATAAGAAGACCATCCTCTTGTATGATCTACATAGTGGTGGGAGGCAACCGGTTTAACAACTGGTTCAGTGAGCTGGCACGCACAGTGTTAAAAAACTGCCCATTTAAAGCTTAAAAACCTAACTTCTATGTCAGCGCCTGAAATTAAAACAGTTGACATGCGGCAATCTGCTGTGCTACGCGAATCAGCTGAGCTAAAAAACAAGGAAATATAGGACAGGGAAGGGCAGGGGCAGGTGGGTGGGGCCATCTGCTCACCGGAACTATTGGTTTGCCTGAACCAGTCCGAACTGGCTGAATCCCACCCCTGGATCTATGGCAAAAAACTCCAGATTTCAGTAAAATTTTGAAAATCTCAGGGGAGCAGTGTTTGGGGAGGGAGAGATGTTGATATCTAAGCATCTGAAATGCTTGCCAGTTTTGGCAGTTGAAGTTCTCCGACCTTACAGTTCCCAATGTTGAAAAACCACTGACCCAAGGCATGGTAAGAAAAAGATGGTCCAGCACTTCAGCATGCTATGTGCACCCTGGATCTATAAGGTTTCTGGAAGATCAGCATCAGTGCCTAGCCAAAACGAATGTGATGACAGTTCCTCCCATCTGGAAGTCTCATACAAGATCTCTCTTCATGGGTCCCGTGAGACTCTTTTGCTTGGCAGATATTTACCACATGGCATTTACTTTATTTTTTTTTCTATCATGCAAGTACATGTTTCTCTTTCCAAAGGACCAGGGGTGGTATTCACTTACTTTCCCTACTGGTTCGCAAATGTGAGCAAGCGCATGCGCTTGAACTTCCCCAAGCATGTGCTTTGGCTTGAAAATGTGCCTAAATAGGATGGCATAGAGCCAAGGTGGGGGAGGGGATGGGGGAGGGCAGGGCCACCCTGATTTCCACTACCAGTTTGGGCAAACCGGTCCGAACCAGCTTAATACCACCTCTGCAGGGGACCTAGAATAGCCAGAGTTGACCTGTCTCCTCTTCAAGCATTCAACAAGGCAAAACCTATCTCAGAGATGGAGTATAGCGACATATTTTTGGGAGTAATTTGTAACTCAGGATGTGAGAAAAGGCAGTTTCGTGCCATGTTTCTCTTTTCCATTTTTGAGCTGTTCATGGTTTCTTTTTCCTCTGCTGCTTTGCCAGGCAACCGTAGATAATTCAGGTTAACAGATCTCTGCAACATTTCAGCCCTGACACTTAATGACATTATTCGAAGTAACACTTGATTTAAGATTTGAACTTTTGTAGCAGTGCTTTCTAGTGCCAATGAGTTTTCACATTACTAATAAAATGAATATGACTTTTGCCTCTGGTCATGTAGTAAATCCATGGTTGCCTGAGCTGTGGAATCAGCCTTCCCATGCCTTCTATTCCTCCAAAGAATGAGCTTAAATCATGTTGCGTCTTAGTCCTGAGGACATTTCCCTGAATGACTTTATCCATTTTTATGCTACCTGCAAGAACGAATAGCTTTATTTCAGAGGAAGACAGCCAATGAAGGAATGTTGGATCTGTCCCAGGCATTTGACTTTGAATTTTGACTATTGGTAAGTGAAGAGATCTGCTTCTTCTAATTCCAATATTAGATACTCCAATAATTCCAATATTATAAATAGGAATAGCTTGCCTTCAGAAGTTGCCAGTGCTTCAATACTGCAGGTGTTTAAGAAGAGATTGGGCAGCCATTTGTCCAGGATGGAATAGGGTCTCCTGCTTGAGCATGGAGTTAGACTAGAAGACCTTCAAGGTCCCTTCCAACTCTGTTATTCTGTTATTCTAATCCTCTTTCAGTAGAAATCTTCAAGATCAATTACATGTGGTACAATGGTTAAAGTTTGACTGGGACTGGACTGAAGAATTTTTAAAATTATTAAGCAATTTAATATGGCTGCATATCTGACTCTGATTAAGAAAATAGAAGAATGAAACAATCCAAATTAAAAGAAAAACAATCCATGGTTATAACATTAAAGTAATGCAGCCAAGATGCTCAAGAAACTTATATCCTATACAGAGCTTACATACAGCGGAGCTCATCTAACACCCTCCATAGTCCTCTCTTAGGTGAGATTATTAGTCAAGAACGTGAACTCTGTTTCTTTTCAAGGAAATATTTCTTATTTTTCAGATTGTAGAAATATCATATACGCTCTTAAACTTAGATATTGGTTATGTTATGTTTATCTTTGAGTAAGATAATACTTGATTACATATTTGTATCTGTACTGGTGAAAGTCAGAAATATATCTCCCCCCTCTTTTTTAAAACGTTTCTCCCTTTTGATTCCCTTCCCCTTTTTTTCCTGTAATTTTGTATTTTATCCTCTCTCCAAATTTAAATAAGGTATTTAAATTTTAAATGTTCAGTATCAAAGGCACAATGAAATTGCATTCCTCTGATCTTAAGTCTTAAGAATGTAATAAATTACTACATCTCTTCTCATTATTAGCGACACTCATCCCAAGCAACAGGATGGGTCAACTCACCTGGCCAGCCAGCTCACTCTGATTGGCTTGCCCCAGCCAACTCGCCCAGCCAACTCACCATGAACAACGTGCCCGGGGGCAACTGCCCATGAGACAATTCAATGCAGGTTAACTCAAGAGAGGGACAAATGAATCGCAATGGGTCTTGTCTTGTTTTTAAGTTTGAACTTTGAATTGCCTCACGGTGAGTTGTCCTAGATCCCCCCATTCCAGGAGAGCAAGAGATGAGAAACAGCATTCAGAACTGGCATCCAAACTTGCCTGCTGAGAGAGACACTCTCTGGTTCAGTCGCTCAGTCAGAAGTCCCCTTCTTAAGAATTGGACAAATAAGCCATTTCCAATTTCTTCCACACTGCAAGGTCTGTTGTCCCTTGGATAACACAACTCAAGGCAGAATGTTAATGCTACGAATAATGAATCAACTCCAACAAGCAGAGAGCAGCATTTTACTAACTTGGTTAAGCTGGGGGGGGGGGGGGGAGAACCAGTTTTGCTTAGTATTAGATGGGGAAGTATTAGTGTTTTACTTAGGCTGAGATTATATGAGAAGTAAAAATCAAAAACAATCCACAGAAGAATGCAGCAGTAAAACACTTCCCTACTCTTGCCAAAGAAACTCCCATAGACTTACACACTTTGTATCACTGTGAATCAAGACCAAGTTAAGGGAGCTTTCATGTAAGGTGTGAGTTTGGGGTATTGTGTTACTCTTCTATGGCCAATTACCCCATCATCAGCCATGCTGCAGAAGAAAGGTTCTAGGGTAGACTCTTAGATTTTATTGGGATTTCCTCCCTGATCTAATTCTTCAAATAGCCTCTTAAGTTGGCTTCTCACTGAGTATCTTTCTTGGATCCTACTTGATGTTTGTAGTTGTTCTTACAAACTACTTGGAAGGGATTCTGGAAATAGTTGTGCAGATAAAGCCTTTGGTTGACTGCAGGAATGATGAATAGCATAAATTCAAGCCGAGATTCACAAAAGATTCATTGCTCTGCTTTCCTACCTCTAGCACAATTTGTAAACTAAAAAGGCTCTGATAGAAGAAAACACTCACCTTTTTTAGCTAAAACATTTAGTCCTATATACAAAACAGACTATCCTGCGTGATGTAACCTCTCAGTTAATTGGGTGGGCTCAATTACGGCTAAATTAAAAAGCCTATTCAATGATTATTTTTCAGTTAAACTGATAATGCAGTACAATGAATTGCAACTGAATTCTCATTTGGTGATTCTTCATTACAAACAATTTGAAGAGGTGTTGCGGCATCTCACTGCATTTTGAGCAGTAGCAGTATCAGCAGCAGTGTTTTATAGCAAAACTGATTACGCCAGTTCAGTGCTATTTCTTTTGGCAGCTTTGTGAACCTGACTGTGGTTAACACAAATGGAGTCAACACAAGGCTGTCAAGGGCCTGGTTACTTGAAATACCACCTGTCTCCCATAGCATTCACCTTGACAGTTCAAGCTGGCAGGCCTGGCCTGCTCCAAGTTCCATCAATTAAAGAATGCCATCTATTGGGACTCTGGAAGCATGCTTTCTCTGTAGCAGTGCCTGCCCTCGAAAATGAGGTTCTCCTCCAAAATCAGGAGAGATCCTGTTCTGCTGTTGTTTAGAAAGGCCGTGAAGACCTGACTTCTTGCCGGAAGGGGGACAGTAGTAGAGAAAGGAAATAAAAAGAAAATCAGAGGTATAAAAGATTGACCTGATTGATAAAATGGGCTTTGGAAAATTTCAAAATCCACCTCCCAAATCAGGGGTGAAATCCAGCAGGTTCTGACAGGTTCTGGAGAACTGGTAGCAGAAATTTTGAATAGTTCAGAGAACCAGCAAATACCACCTCTTGGCTGGCCCCAGAGTGGGGTGGGAATGGAGATTTTGCAGTATCCTTCCCCTGCTACGCCCACCAAGCCAGACCCACCAAGCCATAGCAAGCCCACCAATTTTTATTTTAAAAATTGAATTTCACCACTGCCCCAAATTACATATGGGCTGGACTGATTATAAAAAGCCATCTGATTCATTATCACAGTTTTGGATCTTCAATTGTTTGGAAACAACTGGCATATGTAAAAACACTAGAATGTTTATAGCAGAAATAATGAAGCAATGGAAGGTAGAATTGGTGGTTGGAAATGAAAATTATGGGCTTGTCGGAGTTTATTGGTATGTGTGTCTGTCTTGAGGGTGGTCTGTGTTTCGGCTCTCCAGGTGGCGAGTTGTTTGTATTTGTCCCAAAGTGTGGGGTGGATCTTGTTGCTGAGTTTGAGGTGGAGTGTAAGGAGATTTTTGTTGATTTGGTCTAGGTGGAATCTTTTTGTGTGAAGTTCATTTCTGATTAGGGCCATTTCTGTTCTTTTCAGGATGCGTTTGGTGGCTGCAGAGTTGGAGTGGAATTTTAATTGGAAGCTTGTGGGGGTTAAATTTTGATCTCGGCAGTTGCGTAGGAATGTGAGGTCACATAAAATGGAAGCTCTTTGGACTTCGAGTTTTTCGTAGGTCCTGGTCAGATGGTGGACACACATACCAATAAACTCCGGAGACTAAAGGAACGCCAGAAACAAACCCCTCCCCCCTCACATCCACACATGAAACAAACAGTGCATAACATCTCAGATAAGATCCTTACCAAAGCTGAAACCAATGTCCTTGCCAGAGGATTCAACTTTGCAGTCGCTCCCAAACACATCCCCACTGAAATCATTATATGCGGAGTTGAAACCAGCCTGACCAAAATCAACCCCGATGACGCTAACAGAATCAGACTCGAAATCACCAACATCCTCTGCACCAGCAAGCCCCCCAAAAGCAACTTACCCAAAGAGGAACAGACAGCACTACTTAACCTAAAAGAAGACACTAGCATAATAATCCTTCCAGCAGACAAGGGGAATGCCACGGTGGTCATGAACACATCTGACTACCAAACCAAATTAACCAACCTACTCCAAGACTCCACTTACAAACCCCTAAGCACGGATCCCACCACCTACTTAGAAAAAACCACCAGATCCAAAATAAAAGCCTCCCCCATCAGCGAAGAGATCCAACAAAGAATCATTCCCAGAGAAAAATCATCCAGATGCCCTAAGATCTATGGTCTCCCCAAGATATACAAAGAAGGAACCCCACTCAGACCCATAGTCAGCTCCATAGGCTCACCTCTACAAAACCTAGCCAAATTTCTCGCCAAACAACTACAGCCCTATGCAGAATCCATCACCTCACACGTAAAAAACTCGTTCCAGTTCATAGAGATCATAAAGAAACAAAACTTACAGCCCAGCGACCTACTCGTGAGCTTCGATGTCGTATCACTCTTCACCCAAGTACCAATCAAAGAAGCCTTGACAGCTATCCAAAACAAATACAACCCCCCCAAACATATCCTAGATCTGACCAACCACTGCCTATCCAACACATACTTCATCTATAATGGACAAAAATACAAACAAATAGAAGGAGCACCCATGGGATCACCCCTCTCACCTGTCATTGCTAACCTCTACATGGAACACTTTGAAACCCAAGCTCTAGAAAAATCCGATCACAAACCCAAACTCTGGCTCAGATACGTAGACGACACCTTCATAATCTGGCCACACGGGAAAGATAAACTGGACAACTTCCTCACACACCTCAACAGCCTACACCCCAAAATACAGTTCACCATGGAAACAGAAGCCAATAACCAACTCCCCTTCCTGGATGTCTTAGTCTATAAGAAATCCGATGGATCCCTAGGA